>NW_027272287.1:12500-15000 GCF_040938485.1 Diadema antillarum | reverse complement strand
ACATCGACATATATCTATCTATCTATATCATCTATATCTATTCTTTTTGTTCTTCTTGTTGCTTTCGATTTTTTTTCTCTGTCTGTGGTCGGTGTGGGAATATTGATGGCCAGAAGAGACACTTTGCTCTCAAATGTAATGTTCCCGAAAGGGCAACGGCGCTTGCATCATTAGCTTTTCGGCGGGACAGGCAATAATCGTCCTGCTGAAAAGCCAACGGGGTGGAACAGAGGGCATGACGAGGCGAGCTCCCATCTGTTATCTTTCAGCTCCCTCCCCGGAGTTCTGGCGGGCGAGGCTCCCAGAGTTCCGCTGGATTGCTAGCGACGAATCTTACCACGAGGAGATAAGACTCCACTGTCTGTGTTCTGTTTTTCTTCTTGTTGTTGCTCCTCTTTATTTATTTATTTATTTATTTATTTATTTATCTATCTATCTATCTATCTATTTCTTTCTTTCTTTCTTTCTTTTATTGCAATATTGTCATCATCATCATAACCACCATCATCATTACCATCGTTATCATCATCGTCATCACTATGAATTATACCACAGAGGTGAGAGGAATATTATATGTATATCATATGTTTATATACAATAATTATTTGCAGGCCGGTTATGTCCATTTTGATTTCCCCCCTTTGTATTGTTAATTATGTATATTTATAGGATCTATATTTTTGCATTATGTTTTTATCATTATGTATATTTTCCCGTGTTTTCTACAATATTGGATGTGAAATAGTTATGATTATGTTGGGTGGATTTAATGCAATTCATTGGTAGTGAATTTCGGTAGATTCGTATAATTGAACGAATGATTAGAGTTATTTTGTGTGTGTGTGTGTGTGTGTGTGTGTGTTTCTTAGGTTAAATGTATGCTGATATAAGTTCATTTTAGTGTTTTTTTTTCTTTTCGTCCTGAAACAGCTGTTCATGTATCATGTTTGTGTGTAAATGTACTTGTATACATGTATATATTTGTGTAACTGTCAATTGTGGTGTGATGGACCGGGTCCACTGTATTTCTTTCCTTGTACTTACCTGCCTGTGGGCAGGTAGTATCCTAGGAATATTCATCACATGCTTTAATTTGCAATGGAAATAAAGTATGTTATATATATATATATATATATATATATACTTTATCCAGAGTAGCCTGATCAGCATGAAATATATAAACGGCATAAAATAAACAAATACATTTCCAAACGATATAAAGTGGTCACACACACATCAAGTATTTAAATAGCTGCCGGTCTTCCTCAGGGCTCTGTTTTCGTTACAAAATCCATGGAACATGAACAACAACAGTAACAACACCAACAATAAGAGAACAATTTGTTTAAAAATAAATAATCGCGGCAGATTAACAACGGGTCACGTGATACAGTGAAATATAAAAATGAAGTGAACGCACATGTACAAGAATCTGGAAATACGATAAAACAAAAATAACATCTAGAAAGAAGAGAGGAAATGATTCAATATCACGTATGCAGCTGCCACTCATCCTGCTGTGGAAATGAGGGTGTCTTATGAACAGGGGTCCCCTTAGTTGTCAGTGCAATGCTTTTAATTGCCCTCGACATATTTTAGAATCCGTTCATTCAATCGTGCAACATCTGCTCCTTACAGGGATAAAATGTTTGCTTCCTTTCAATATTGTGGCCCAAGCGCATGTACTTTAGAGAAGAGATGGGAGAGGAGAGGTGATGAGATACTCCAACAGTGGGTGCTCGTCAATTGATCAGGGACAGGGAATAAGCAACCCCTTTATGTGTGTTTAAGGTAGTATTTAAATGATGCTATGCTATCTATAAAGTGGGCAGGTTCGGGGAGCTTATTCCAGTTTTCTGAGCCTGCATAAACAAAGGATTTTTGATAAAAGGCTGTACGACACTTTCGGAGTCTTGAAAGGAGTTACTCTTGACGACACTTCGTCGACAAATGAGAATTTCTCATAAAGTATAAACATGAGACAGTTTATATACACATTCCGCAGGAGGACCTGTGAAAAAAATCTGGTGTAACTGAGGTCAATCAAGTTTTCTAAAGACCTCCTCAGAGCTGGTTTCCCATGAACAATTCGCTATTCCACTGTCTGTGTTCTGTTTTTGTTCTTGTTGTTGCTCTTCTTTGCTCTGTGTGTGAGTGTGTGTGGGTGTGCGTGTGTGTGTGCGTTTTGTGTGTGGATGTCTGTCTGTGGTCGTGTACTAACGTTGAAGTCGAATCGGGCACCAGTACGGCGCCGGAGTGGCCAGAAGAGAAGCTGACGAATCGGACCACGAGGATATGAAACTTTCGTTGTCTGTGTTCTGGTTTTTTTTTTTTTTTTTTTTGTTCTTGTTGTTGCTGTTCTTTGCTGTGTGTGTGTGTGTGTGTGTGTGTGTGCATGTGCGTGCGTGCGTTGTGTGTGTGGATGTCTGTCTGTGTTCGTGTGGGAACGTTGAAGTCGAATCGGGCACCATTACGGCACCGGAGTGGCCAGAAGAGAAAG
>NW_027272287.1:0-2500 GCF_040938485.1 Diadema antillarum | reverse complement strand
TTGTGGTGTGATGGACCGGGTCCACTGTATTTCTTTCCTTGTACTTACCTGCCTGTGGGCAGGTAGTATCCTAGGAATATTCATCACATGCTTTAATTTGCAATGGAAATAAAGTATGTTATATATATATATATATATATATATATATATATACTTTATCCAGAGTAGCCTGATCAGCATGAAATATATAAACGGCATAAAATAAACAAATACATTTCCAAACGATATAAAGTGGTCACACACACATCAAGTATTTAAATAGCTGCCGGTCTTCCTCAGGGCTCTGTTTTCGTTACAAAATCCATGGAACATGAACAACAACAGTAACAACACCAACAATAAGAGAACAATTTGTTTAAAAATAAATAATCGCGGCAGATTAACAACGGGTCACGTGATACAGTGAAATATAAAAATGAAGTGAACGCACATGTACAAGAATCTGGAAATACGATAAAACAAAAATAACATCTAGAAAGAAGAGAGGAAATGATTCAATATCACGTATGCAGCTGCCACTCATCCTGCTGTGGAAATGAGGGTGTCTTATGAACAGGGGTCCCCTTAGTTGTCAGTGCAATGCTTTTAATTGCCCTCGACATATTTTAGAATCCGTTCATTCAATCGTGCAACATCTGCTCCTTACAGGGATAAAATGTTTGCTTCCTTTCAATATTGTGGCCCAAGCGCATGTACTTTAGAGAAGAGATGGGAGAGGAGAGGTGATGAGATACTCCAACAGTGGGTGCTCGTCAATTGATCAGGGACAGGGAATAAGCAACCCCTTTATGTGTGTTTAAGGTAGTATTTAAATGATGCTATGCTATCTATAAAGTGGGCAGGTTCGGGGAGCTTATTCCAGTTTTCTGAGCCTGCATAAACAAAGGATTTTTGATAAAAGGCTGTACGACACTTTCGGAGTCTTGAAAGGAGTTACTCTTGACGACACTTCGTCGACAAATGAGAATTTCTCATAAAGTATAAACATGAGACAGTTTATATACACATTCCGCAGGAGGACCTGTGAAAAAAATCTGGTGTAACTGAGGTCAATCAAGTTTTCTAAAGACCTCCTCAGAGCTGGTTTCCCATGAACAATTCGCTATTCCACTGTCTGTGTTCTGTTTTTGTTCTTGTTGTTGCTCTTCTTTGCTCTGTGTGTGAGTGTGTGTGGGTGTGCGTGTGTGTGTGCGTTTTGTGTGTGGATGTCTGTCTGTGGTCGTGTACTAACGTTGAAGTCGAATCGGGCACCAGTACGGCGCCGGAGTGGCCAGAAGAGAAGCTGACGAATCGGACCACGAGGATATGAAACTTTCGTTGTCTGTGTTCTGGTTTTTTTTTTTTTTTTTTTGTTCTTGTTGTTGCTGTTCTTTGCTGTGTGTGTGTGTGTGTGTGTGTGTGTGCATGTGCGTGCGTGCGTTGTGTGTGTGGATGTCTGTCTGTGTTCGTGTGGGAACGTTGAAGTCGAATCGGGCACCATTACGGCACCGGAGTGGCCAGAAGAGAAAGTGTAGTGTCCCCGAAAGGACAACGGTGCTTGGGTGCTTGCACCGTTAGCTCCCCCGGAGTTCCGGCGGGACAGACGGTCAACGTCCCGCTGAAAAGCCGACGGGGTGGAAGAGAGTGCACGAAGAGGCGAGCTCCCATCTGTTGTCCCTCAGCTCCCTACCCGGAGTTGTGGCTCATAGCGTTCCTCTCGATTGCTTGCGATGAATCGGACCACGAGGAGATGAAACTCTGCAGTCTGTGTTCTGTCTTTGTTCTTTTTGTTGCTCTTCTTTGCTCTGTGTGTGTGTGTGTGTGTGTGTGTGTGTGCGTTGTATGTGTGTCTCTGGCTGTTGCCTTGCAGTCTTGTGGGAATAAATTAAAGTCGAATCGGGCACCATCCCGGCACCGGAGTGGCCAGAAAAGAAACATGTATTAAAGTTCGGGGCTGCCGAAAAAGACAGCGGTGTTGTACAGGAAGCTCCCCCGGAGTTCCGGCAGGCGAGGCAGCAACCGTTCCGCTGGAAAGCCCACGTCCTGAAAACAGCCCACGAGGAGACGAAGGGAAGGCGTCGACGCTTGGCATGTCCGTGTGTGACCGGAGATGCGTCGGGCGTGTCCCCTAGCAATCAGTTGGTCAGGTCAGGACTCGACCAGCTTTCCTCCTGCTGAAAGAAAAGAAAAAAAAATATGTCAAAGTGGACGACGGGGAGAAAAACGAAAGCAAAACAACCCCCACCAAAAGAAAAAAGAAGAAGAAGAAGAAGAAGAAAAGGTCCAGCTTTGGCCGTTGGCACACGAGGAAGGGTTGGAAATGGTTGAAGCAGGCTGCCGTCCGGTCCGGCGTGGACAGAAACTCACTTTGGGGCGACGGCGTGCAGCTGCCGAAGTGACGGCGGTGCTCGCCCCTCTGCTCCCCCGGAGTTCCGGCGGGGGCGGCTGTCGTCTGCCGCCTGCCAGGTGACTATCGCAAAATGGAGGGCGTGTCTTCCTGGTTTGATGCAGCATGTTTGCG